>NC_050445.1:82742393-82770542 GCF_903995425.1 Onychomys torridus | reverse complement strand
CCTTGCATAATTTTCTCAGGAGTCCTCTCTCTGCATTTCTCTGCTCTAGAATGTTCATTTCCCATCATGCCCCTCGGGTCATTTCCCAGGAGGCCTCTTTCTGCATATCTTGTGCTCTAGGAAGAACATTTCCCATCATGCCCCTCAGGTCATTTCCCAGGAGAACCCTGCTCTGCATTTTCATGCTGTGGGGACTATATTTTCTATCGTGACCCTCTGTCGTTACCCAGGAGGCCTTGTGATCGAGTAAGTACTTTTTCCCATCATGCCCCTCAGGACATTTTCCACTTTTCCTCTCTGAATTTCTCGTGATCTAGCAACTACATTTCCCATCATGCCCCTCGGGTGATTTCCCAGGAGGTGTCTCTGTATTTATCTCCTCTAGGACGGAAATTTCCAATCATGTTCCTCAGATCTTTTTCCCATGAGGTCTCTCATCGAATTTCTCCTGCTCTAGGAAGTATGTTTTCCATCATGCCCCTCAGATCATTTCCCAGTAGGACTCTCCACATTTATCATTCTCTAGGAAGTACATTTCATATCACGCCCCTCAGGTCATTTCCCAGGAAGCCTCTCTTCGCATTTCTCTGCTCTAGGAAGTACATTTCCCATCATTCTCTATGTTCATTTCCCAGGAGGCCTCTCTCTGCATTTCTCGTGCTCTAGGAAGAACATTTCACATCATGCTCTGCTGTGGATATCACTCTGTATAAATAAAACGCCAGGCAGGAAATATAGGCGGGACAAGCAGAGAAGAGAATTGTGGGAAGTAGAAGGCTGGGAAGGACAGACACTGGCAGCTGCCGCCATGAGAAGCAACATGTAAAGACACTGGTAAGCCACAAGCCATGTGGCAATGTATAGACTAACAGAAATGGGTTAATTTAAGATAGAAGAAGTAGATAACAAGAAGCCCGCCATGGCCATACAGTTTGTAAGCAATATAAGTTTCTGTGTGTTTACTTGGTTGGGTCTGAGCGACTGTGTGACTGGCAGGTAAAAGAGATTTGTCCTGACTAAGCCAGGCAGGAAAACTCTAACTTCAAATGGTGCCCCACGTGTTGGTAAGAGTTTCTACCTAAAACCTGAGAAAAAAGATTCTAAAACAGAGCTAAAAACAGCTTCCTAGTTGTCTGTCTCAAGTTAGTGGCAGCCTGCCGGTTTGAGCTACTATGGCAGGTTCCTGGCATGTGTGTCTGACCTGACATGTGCGTGTGACCTGCAGTGTGGCGGGAATGAGGAATCTACAAGTGGCACTTTACTCTGCTGTGTGGTAGATTTAGCCTTTGCTAGTTAAAAAAAAAGTTTGTGGGCTATGCACTGCTTTGATAGAACTGCTTCTATTAGTTGATGGTACACTTGGCTCCAGACCCAGAGCTGGCGGTAAACTGTACCACTGCCATGTTGGGAAGCTGAGGTGGGTGGAGCCAGCAGCCACAGTGGCATTTCAGTCTTACAAAGATGGATATTACACAGAGAATCTGGTTTGCGTTGTCTCTGGGAGTTTTAACTGCAGAAAAAGATTTGATCATAAAAGCCGTTGAAGTATCTTTTTTTTATGCAAGGGGCATGATGGGAAATGTGGTTCCTAGAAGGACAAGAAAAGTATAGAGAGGCCTCCTGTGAAATATCCTTTGTGGCATAATGTGAAATGCACCTCCTAGAATACAAGAAATGTGGAGAGACGCCTCCTGGAAATGATCTGATTGGCCGGATGGGAAAAGTACTTCCTAGAACACAAGAAATGCAGAGAGATGACTCCTGAGAAATGACCTGAGGGGCATGATGGGAAATGTACTTCCTAGAACATGAGAAATGTGGAGAGAGGCCTCCTGGGAAATGACCCAAGGAGCATGATGGGAAGGGTACTTCCTAGAGCAAGAAATGCAGAGAGGCCTCCTGGTATATGATGCAAGAGGCATGATGAGAAACGTACTTCCTAGAGCATGAGAAATGCAGAGAGGTCTCCTGGGAAATGACCCAAGGGGCAAGATGGGAAATGTAGTTCCTAGAGCATGAGAATTGCGGAGAGAACCCACCTGGAAATTGACCCAAAAAGCATGTTATGTAATATACTTCCAAGAAGAGAGAAATACAGAGAGGCCTCCTGGGAAATGACCTAGGGACATGATGGGAAATTTACATGCTAGAGCACAAGAAATGCAGAGAGGCTTCCTGGGAATTGATCCGAGGGGCATGATGGGAAATGTACTTCCTAGAGCAGAGAAATGCAGAGAGAGGACTCCTGAGAAATTATGCAAGGGGCATGATGAGAAATGTACTTCCTAGAGCTTGAGAAATGCAGAGAGGTCTCCTGGGAAATGACCGGAGGGGCTTGACGGGAAATGTTCCTAGAGCACGAGAAATGCAGAGAGTCCTCCTCAGTAATGACCATAGGGGATGATGGGAAATGTACTTCCTAGAGCAGAGAAATGAAGATAGGCCTCCTGGGAAATTACCAAGGGGCACGATGTGAAATATACTTACTAGAGCAGAAAAATACAGAAAGGACCACTTGGAAATGACCTGGAGGGCATGATGGGAAATGAACTTCCTAGAGCACAAGAAATGCAGAAACTTCCTGGGTAAAGTCTTAGAGGCATGATGGAAAATGTCCAATCTAGAGCACATAAATGCAGAGAGGCCTCCTGGGAAATGACCCGAAGGGCATGATGGGAACTGTACTTCCTAGAGCACGAGAAATGCAGAGAGGCCTCCTGGGAAATGACCCAAGGGACATGATGGGAAATGTACTTCCTAGAGCACGAGAAATGCAGAGAGGCCTTCTGGGAAATGATGCAAAGGACATGATGGGAAATGTAGTTTATAGAAAACAAGAAATGTAGAGAGGACAACTGGAAAATGACCCAAGGGGCATGATGGGAAGTGAACTTCATAAAGCATGAGAAATGCAGAGAGAGGCCTTCTGGGAAAAGACACGAGTTGCATTATGGGAAATATTTGTCCTAGAGCAGATAAATACAGAGAGGACTCCTGGGAAATGACCAGAGTGGTATGAAAGGAAATGTAGTTCCTAGAGCACGAGAAATGCAGAGAGGCCAAGTGGAAAATGACCTGAGTGGCATGATGGGAAATGTATTTGCTAGAGCAGAGATATGCAGAGAGGCCTCCTGGGAAATGATCTGAGGGGCATGATGGGAAATGTAGTTTCTAGAGAAGAGAAATGTGAAAGGAGTACTCCTTGGAAATGACCCAAGGGTCATGATGGGAAATGTAGTTCCTAGAGCACAAGAAATTCAGTAAGGGACCTCTTGGGAAATGATCTGAGGAGCATGATGGGAAATGTCTGTCCT
Source organism: Onychomys torridus (assembly GCF_903995425.1). Lineage (NCBI taxonomy): Eukaryota > Metazoa > Chordata > Mammalia > Rodentia > Cricetidae > Onychomys > Onychomys torridus. The sequence goes on along the minus strand of NC_050445.1, from coordinate 82,767,228 downwards.
AGAGCACATAACTGCTGACAGGCCTCCTGGAAATTGACTCGAGGGAGATAGTTGGAAATGTAGTTCCAAGATCACAACAAATGCAGAGAGAAGCCTCCTGGGAAAAGACCCAAGGGGCATGATGGGAAATGTACATCCCAGAGCAGGAGAAATTCTGAGAGAGGCCTCCTTGGTCATGACCATGAAAATGCAGAGAGAGGGCAACTAGGAAATGACCCGAATGGCATGATGGGAAATGTACTTCCTAGAGAATAAGAAATGTGGAGAAATGCCTCTTGAGAAATGACAAGAGTGGAATAATAGGAAATATACTTTCCAGAGCACTAGAAATTTGGAGAGAAGCCTCCTGGGAAATGACACAACAGGCATAATGGTAAATGTACTTCCTAGTGCAGAGAAATGAGGAGAGGCCTCCTGGGAAATGACCGAAGAGCATGATGGGAAATGTACTTCCTAGAGCACAAGAAATGCAGAGAGGCCTCCTGGGAAATGACATGAGGGCCATGATGGGAAATGTACATCCTAGAGCATGAGAAATGCAGCAAGGCCAACTGGGAAATGACCGGAGGGGCGTGGTGGGAAATGAACTTCCTAGAGCACAAGAAATGCAAAGGGAGGACTCCTGGGTAATGACTGAGGGCCATGATGGGAAATATAGTTCCTAGAGCATGACCCGAAGGGCATGATGGGAAATGAACTTCCTAGAGCATGACAAATGCAGAGAGAGGCCTCCTGGAAAATGACCCAAGGGGCATGATGGGAAATTGACATCCTAGAGCACAAGTAAAGCAGAGTGAATTCCTGGGAAATGACCCAAGTGGCATGATGGGAAATGTACTTGCTAGAGCAGAGAAATGCAGAGGGAGGACACCTCAGAAATGACACGAGGGGCATGATAGGAAATATACTTCTTAGAGCACAAGAAATGCAGAGAGGCCTTCTGGGAAATGATGCGTGTGGCATGATGGGAAATGTAGTTTGTAGAAAACAAGAAATGCTGAGAGGCCAACTGGGAAATGACCCAAGGATATGATTGGAAATGTGCTTCCTAGAGCACAAGAAATACAGAGAGAGGCTTCCTGGGAAATAATCTGAGGGAAATGATGGGCAATATATGTCCAAGAGCATATAATTTGAGAGAGGCATCCTGAGAAATGACCCGAGGGGCATGATGGGAAATGTACTTCTTAGAGCACAGGAAATGCTGAGAGTGGACTCCTGTGAAATGACACAAGTGGCATGATGGGAAATGCACTTCTTAAGGCTCTAGAAATGCAAAGAGAGGCCTCCTGGGAAATGATCTGAGGGACATGGTGGAAATGTATGTCCTAGAACAGATAAATGGAGAGAGGCATCCGGGGAAATGACCCAAGAGGCATGATAGGAAATGTACTTGCAAGACCAAAGAAATGCAGATAGTCCTCCTGTGACATTACAAAGGGGCATGATGGGAAATGTACTTCCTAGAGCATGAGAAATGTGGAGAGAGGCCTCCTGGGAAATGATCTGAGGGGCATGATGGAAAATGTATGTCCTAGAGCAGATAAATGGAGAGAGGCCTCCTGGGAAATGACCCGAGGGGCATGATGGGAAATGTACTTCCTAGAGCATGAGAAATGCAGAGAGGCCTCCTAGCTGTCTACTTGCTCTTAGTTATCTTAAATTTTTCTGCACGATCTTACATTTCTAAGTTTTTCCTACACTATATTACTATACTATGCCTTATATTTTTCCAGAAAGAAATTGAGAAAGGGATAGAAGATAGAAAATTTTGACAGTAGAGAATTTTGCACTGCATAATCAGACATCCTTCCAGTTCATTTTCCTTTTCTCTCAAGGATAAAACCCCTGCATATATATTCCCTATAAAACTGGCATGCCACTTTCCACTGGCAGAGCTGACTTACAGTTTTGCCAAAAACTCTGTAATAAAACTATTACTTTCTATTTTATTTCGTCCCTATTACTTTGTCTTTAGTCCCCATTCATTTGTCTTTAGTCCCCTTTTTTCTTTTATTTTCTTTAGTCCCCCATTTTTTTCTCCCCCACCCTTTTTTTTGTCTTTAGTCCCTGTTCATGGCGCCATTTTGTGGGGCATTTACCCACCAACCCCGCAGCTCCCCAGAGTTTTCTTGAGTGTGGGCAGAAAATATTAGATAGAAGGATTTATGGTGCAGAGATAAACAGATAGAAAATAAAGGATAGCCTCGAGAGGGCCTGGAACCTTTTCCAAGGGGCCCTGACTGTCTCTGCCCCAGGGTGGAGCAAAAGACCTCCTCCCTCAACACAGCCAAGTGCAGACCATCTCAGACATCTGCACTCAGGCCCGTGGCCTTAATCATCCTCTTTGTGGACTTGCTGGATAAAGCCACGAGGAACCCGAAAACCAGCTGAGTGGTCCTAGCCAATGAAAGACTCATGGAGTACTTTTCAATGGGTAATAAGAGTGCAGGTAGCTTGCAGATTCATTTCAGGATTATGTTCTGCTTCTGCTGTAAATAGTTGCATGGTGAGGATAGGGTATTCAGAGCAGGTCTGTTGAGCTGTTATGTCTGTTGGTATGTGAATGGATGATGAGACAGACTGTGGTTCTGTGAGTACCCACAGGCAAGCTTTTGGTGTGAACTTGGAAGACACATTAGAACACTAAATGTCTGGTTTCTAAAAGTTCTGAATATTACATTCCACTTTCAGATTTGTCTTATAAATGTTTTCAGTAGTTTAGAAACTGGTAGAAAGATGGTGATGTGGATTGTGTTTCAGCAGTACATGATTAGAATGCTTTCTGCTACCACCAACTGCAATGGTGTGATTCAGCAAAGTTTAGTTCTAGGGGACAAAGGAGTTTATGAGCTACAGAGGTTTTTAGGTGTGCATGGTGTTGGGTAGATAGATAGGGTAGAATTCACATTTAGAGCAATAATCCATGTACATAAAGCAGTTTATAAATTATTCTTCTATGTTGCTTTGGGATTGGACATCAGTGGGGCTGGTCTTACCTGAAACCACAAGGAGGCATAAGGAGCTACAGAGCCATAGCAAGAGATCACCTCCTTTTGCAAAGAGAGGTCTAGAGCATGGGGCTTCTGCCTTTGTAAGAAATATCAGTAGCTTGAGGGTTAAAATCAATTGTTCAAAGTTCACTTTGAGTTAATTTTGTGGTAGTTGTGAAGTCTGTGCTTATTTATTTTCTGTGCACATAGAATCATAACTAGCTGGGTAACATTTTTCAAGATCGCGCTTTTCCTGGTTAAGTTACCTTTGGCCTCTGATTCATTGCTGACTACATTTTTCTCCTTTTGTTCATAATTATCATAATTATCTACTGTCCCAGATCCTATATATGTATGGAAAACATTATTTCTCATGCACAAACATATGCAAAAACTGCAAAACACATGTTTTCAAAATGCTTATGACTTATAAAGCAATTAGAGCAAAACAAGTTGCTCTAGGTGTACACTGATACATTTAAAATCTTTTGTTTTTTTATTTTATTTTAAAAATTTTTTCATTTCTTCATTGTGATTCAGACTTATAGGCAATCATCAATCATAGGGGAAAAACAGTGTCTAAGTGTTCCTAACAGACATCCTTTGCTTTATCATAAGAGAATGAGATCCTTTTAGAAGTCAAACTATTTTCTATAAAATTAAAACGTCAGAAACCTTGAAGTGAATTTCCCCAATTATGGTGGCACACCCTCCTCACACAACACATTTTCTATTATTGGCAAAGGAGAGAATTATTGTACAGAATATGTGCTGGTCAGTGATTTCTTGTAGATTGGTTTTGATTAGAATATTTTTGCTCTTGTTTAAAGGATCATGATATATTTGTAGGTATGTTTATACATCTCATTTTTTTTCCTGTGGTGCTATCTATATTGTTAGTTTTATATCATCTAATTATATTGTTTCTCTGGAAAATAATGGACCTTCAACAATTTTGTATTCTGAAAATTTCTTGTTATGAGTTCATTGTTTATTTGTTGGTTTGTGAATTTTTTGTAAAGATACAGTTTTGGTTTTCTCTTCTTGATCAACCCAGGTGCCCAATAAAAGTAATCACTGCTGTTACTTGGTAAGCCTTTTCTACATCCCCCCAGTTTTTGCCCCCATTATAGAAAATCTGTTTGATCTTGTGTCTGTTAGACTTTATTGCTATTGTGTATTTAGTTGAGTTTTTTTTCCTTTTTTTTTTTTTTTTTTGCAACAAGCTCTCAGGGAGCCCAGACTGACCATGACCTCATTTGAATCCCTGAACTTCTGATACTTCTTCTATGTTTCAAGAAGGACTGGGGTTACAAGTGTGCACCATTACCACAGCTGTTATGGGTTGCAGCATCTCCTCTGACTCCACCTTTCTTCTTGCTGTATCTCTGGGATTACATACTTCATTCTGTTCTGCCTTGCCATAGGCCATAGCAGCTTCTTTACTAACCAATGGAAGCAACACACATTCACAGAATACAGAAAGACAATCCCACAGCAGCTGTGCATGTCCTACTTTATGACGCGGTGGGGAGGATAACACCCAGCTGACAAAGGCAGTTCAGGTCACATGGTAAGGGGGTGGCCCACTGTCAAATGTTCAGTTTCTCCCAGTGACTGGGATTAATGGAATGTGCTCTCATGCATGGCCATATTTATTTTTTCAAATGACTTTAAGAGGTATTGTGTTGTTCTAATTCTCTAATGCTCCTTTTCTTGTATGTAATTCAGTTCTCTCTCTCTCTCTCTCTCTCTCTCTCTCTCTCTCTCTCTCTCTGTGTGTGTGTGTGTGTGTGTGTGTGTGTGTGTGTGTGTGTGTGTGTTTTGTAGACTATGGCACAGGCTTTAAAAGTCAAAATGATCTTCCTGCCTTTGTTCCCAGTTTGCTGGCAGTAAAAGAATATACTACCACTCGCAGCTTGGAAAATAATTTTTATGGTCAAAGTCTCCTCTTCTTAGGGTGGACAGGGAAGCAAGGAAATGGAGTCAGGACCCCCTGACATTAGAGTAAGATTTCTTAGTGAGTCTCTGTATGTACTGGGAATGGAAAATGGAAGCTGGATGCTCTGAAAGAATCTTCAATGGTAAGGTATTTTCCAACCTAAGTTTTCTATTCTTGATTATGTTTCCTATCCAAGATAGCCTAGTCAGGGTCAGATAAAAAGTAGAATTCTCAGCCGGGCGGTGATGGCACATGCCTGTAATCCCAGAACTTGGGAGGCAGAGGCAGGTGGAGCTCTGAGTTCAAGGCCAGCCTGATCTACAAAGCAAGTTCCAGGACAGCCTGTCTCAAAAAACCAAAAAAAAAAAAAAAAAAAAAGTAGAATTCTCCTGAGAGAATTAACCTCAAACAAAGATGAGCTCCCCAATACAACATGGTAAGCCCATTTTATATATGGATATATATGTGTATATTTATACATATATATATATACAACCAATACCAATGCAGCAGATTGTATTAATGTATTCCAGCATACTTATTCGCCCACATTTAAAAGGATAGAATTTAGAAATGATTTGGGAAGGGATGGAATGAAGAGATAAAAGGGGAAAGTGGTATAATACCTTTTACTTTAAAATTTATTAAAATAAATTTTAAATTAAAAAGGAGCTAGATTGACAGGTTACCAATTAAGAGCACTGGGTGTTTTTATAGAGGACCCAAGTTTCCATGTGCAGAACATACATGGTAGGTAACCATTTGTTGTAACTCTAGTCCCAGGCATCTCCTGCTTTCTTCTGGCCTTTGTAGGCACAACACACAGACACATACAGGCAAAGCAGTGTATAAATATTTTTTTAAATTTATAAAAAGGAAAGAATGAAGTTATTTACAGGATGTCACAGCCCTGAGCCAGAAAACAAGCCAGGGCTCATTCAAATGAACTCCTGCTGGTCTTGCATGGAAACAGCTGTGACCTTCTGCTAAGCCAGCCTGCTCAGAGGGAAAGGCAGTTTTGTTCTGAGGTTAACATTTAACATTTCTGTATTCTATTGGTGAACTTTGCCTCTGTAATTACTCTTTGTAATCTTACATTTTTCATTTCTGGAATTCCCTTAGTTTCTGTTTTCTTTATTGTTTTTATTTCCATTTTCATGTCTTAAACAGTTATAATTGTTTCCTTTAATGATTTATTTTATCTTGGCTTTATTTAACAGGTTTAATGTTTTACTCCAATTGTTTGCATTTTCCTAGATTTCTTGGAGGAGTTTATTGACTTCCTCCCATTGTTTATTGTTTGTGCTTTCATGAATTTATATAAAGTATTTATTAATTTCTTAAGGGCCAATATCATCTCTCTATATATATTTTTCCCCTTGTATTTCAATTATTTTTGAGTATTTAGGGCCTGCTGTGGTAGAATATGTGGATTCTGGTGATGACATAGTGTCCTGGCTTTTATTAATTATGTTTCTCTGCTAGACATCTGGGTTTAGGGTGGTAATAGGTCTAGGTGCTGATTCATAACATCATCTTTGTTAGATTGGAGTTTTGTTCCTGTGTTTGTATTTGTTCTCTGGAGCTTCAGAGTGTGTGTTGAATGAGTGTTGCCTTTTTCCTGGCCTTCTTGGCTGGTGTGTTCAAGGGAGAATGCTTGGTGGTGTTGGGAACTGGGAGAAGAAGAATGCAGAGGAGATGATCTTCAGATGCACTGGAGGCATGGAGAGGGGAGAGAGAAAGCTGCATCTGATGTTCTACTCCACTGATAGGAGCAACTTTGAAAATCAAGTGTGGGGTAAGAGATATGGTAGATCTGCAGACATGCTAACTAGTCTTCTGGAAGATTTGGTGAGTAAATGAGCAGAGTATGTCCATCCCAGTTGGGTGATGGGACTTAGATATGAGGTGAGTAGGGAAGGGTAGGTGGAGATGGTCTTTGAAATCAACAGGAGACATGGAAAGGGAGAGAAGGTGCAGCTGGAGTTCTGTTTCAGCCCTCAGGGCTACCCTGAGTATTGGATCCCTGAGAGTGGGGAAGGTCTATGGATAGTCTTCCTGGGTCCATACCCAACATCTTAATAGTGATATATTAGGTTCCCAGGGATAATTTATTTACTTATTTTCTTATTTAGGTTTCTGTTGTGGCTAATCTGTAAAAGACGTTTAGTTTATTGGGGAAAAAAAAAGTAGTATTTGGGCTGCAAATGTCTCAGCAAGTATTCTTCTTGGGAGAGTTCAGCTATGAGCACCCAAGGTCAGAGGTTATAATCACCTGATATTCCAGATCCAGGAGATCTGACATGCTTTATGTTCTGTCACCTATACACACATGGAAAATATTCATTCTCATACATACAAATATACACATACAATGGGTCTAGACTTGTTTGCAAAAGTTCTTTTGACTTATAAAGAAATTAGATAAATTGGGTTGCTTTAAGTATATAATAAAATCATACAATATCTTTAAAAAACTATTGTCTTTCATTTATTTAAAAAAATTTCATTTCCTCACTCTGATACAAGTTTACATCTAATCTTCAATCATAGGAAACAAAATTGTTTCTAAATTTTCTAATAGACATCTTTTTCTTTATCAAAGGAGAATGAGATAGTATTAGTAGCCAAAACTATTTTCTACAATCAAGAAATATCAGGCTTCAAGTGAATGATTCCAATTTTGGTGGAAAAGTCTCCTCACCCAACCCATTTTCTATTATTGGTGAAGGAGAGAACTGAAGTACACAGGGTGAGTGGTGGTCAGTGATTTCTCTGATATTGATTTTCACTAGGAACTTATAATTCTTTTTCAAGGGACAATCTTACATTTGTAGGTCTGTCTTTCTGTCTCCTTTTATCAGTTGTACCATCTCTGTTGCATGAGTTTTTTATTAGTTATGATATAGTTATATTGTTGCCCTGGCAGATAAATGATGGAACTTCTCTCATTTTTATGGAAAATTACTACAATATGTTAGCATATTCTTAGTCTTTTCATTTGGATATTTTCTGTGGAGGAACAATTTTAGTTTTCTCTTCTTGATCTCAGAAACTTGTATTTCTTCAATTCTTGGTATATCTGCTTTGCTACTTGCTGTCATCACCAGTGCTTTTTTCCCCACTATTTAAGTTATTGATGAAGTTTATTCATTGGGTTTGGGTTTGTAAAGTCGCATATATTATTGTCTCTGTGTCCTAGTTACTTTCAGATGTCAACATTTCAGAGCCCATAGTCATCTTTGGAAACAGCCGTTGAAGATGTGATCCATCAGAACACCTAGCTGCTAAGTCTGCTTGAGATTTTGTTGATTGATGATTTATGATTGATAGCCCTTCCACTGAGTGTGCAATATCCTTAAGAAAGTTGGCCTGCTCTAGATAAGACAGCAAGCTTGGCATGAGACAATGACTGTGTTAAAGAGAAAGCCTGGAAACAAAGATTCCTCATGATTTTTGTTTTCAGTTGCTAGACTGAATATCTATCCTAAACACTGACAATGATGGATTGTGGTCTTCCAGAATAAGCCAAATAAGCACGTTTGTTACCTGAGGTGCTTTTGTGTAGAGAATTGAATCAGAGCAAGATAAAAGCAAGTTGTAGTACTCCCATCTGGACCAGAGGTGAGTGCCTGGGGTTATAGCCAGAGAGGCAACTGCCCTTGGGTCCCACCCCTGGACACAGGCCATCCTGGGAGGACCTGACCAACTTGGCCCCAGTTTCCTGCCAATCAGCAGGCCCTGCAGGAAGGCTCCTCTTTTCCAAGACTGCAGGCAGACACTGCAGTCTCCACACCTGCCCCCACACCCATTTGCCTGAGACCCCAGCCACTTCCTGAGACTCAGAGACCAACCCCCAGCTCCTGTCCACCCCGGAACTCACATCTGGACCAGAGGTGAGTGCCTGGGGTTATAGTCAGAGAGGCAACTGCGCCTGGGTCCCACCACTGGACACAGGCCATCCCGGGAGGACCTGACCAACTTGGCCCCAGTTTCCTGCCAATCGGCAGGCCCTGCGGGAAGGCTCCCCTTTTCCAAGACTGCAGGCAGACCCTGCAGTCTCCACACCCTGCCCACACACCCATCTGGCAGAGACCCCAGCCACTTCCTGAGAATCAGAGACCAGCCCCAAGCTTCCATCCTGCCCTGGAACTCCCATCTGGACCAGAGACCAGAGGAACTCCCATCTGGACAAGAGGAGTTCCCATCTGGACAAAATAAGGAGACTGCAAGGACTTCCCAAGACTCAGAGTCCAGCTCCCCAACTCCTATCCGGCCAGCACTCTCATCTGGACCAGCACTCCCATCTGGCCCAGGGCTTCCATCTGGACCAGAGAGAGGCTCCCTAAATCTGTCAGCTCTCTCTGGACCAAGTACACTGTTAAGACGAAGAACAAACCCAAGAACAGATGGGCAGACATGAAGGCAGAAGTACATACAACAAAATACAGAGCAATACAGCATCACCAGAACCTAGCCCTTCTCCAACAGCTAGACCTAAGCATCATGGAATGGAAGAAGAAGAAGAAGAAGAAGAAGAAGAAGAAGAAGAAGAAGAAGAAGGAGGAGGAGGAGGAGGAGGAGGAGGAGGAGGAGGAGGAGAAGGAGAAGAAGAAGAAGAAGAAGAAGAAGAAGAAGAAGAAGAAGAAGAAGAAGAAGAAGAAGAAGAAAACAACCTTATAAGTAACATCGTGAAGAGGCTAGAGCCTTATATAGAAGAAATCAAAAATAAAGTAGAGGAACAGACAAATAAAAAATGGGAAGAATGCTATAAAAAACTAGAGGAAAGGACAATTAAAGCAGAAGAAAACAATAAATCCTTGAAAGAAAATCATGAAAAAGCAAGGGAGACAATCCAAGACCTGAAGAGAGAAATAGAAAAAATGAAGAAAACACTAGCAGAAGGAAGGTTGGAAATAGAAAATCTGAGTAAACAAACAGGAACTTCAGAGGCAAGTATAACCAACAGAATGCAAGAGATGGAAGAGAGGATCTCTGGTGTTGAAGATACAGTAGAAGAAATAGATTCATCAGTCAAAGAATACACTAAAACCAACAAAGTCATGACCCAAAATGTCCAAGAACTTTGGGACACCATGAAAAGAACAAACCTACGAATAATAGGGATAGAGGAAGGAGAAGAATACCAACTCAACGGCACAGAAAATATATTTAACAAGATCATAGAAGAAATGCCTATGAAGATACAAGAAGCCTATAGAACACCAAACAGACTAGACCCCCCAAAAAAGTCCCCTCGCCACATAATAATTAAACAACTAAACATACAGAATAAAGAAAGAATATTGAGGGCAGCAAAAGAAAAAGGCCAAGTGACTTATAAAGGCAAACCCATCAGAATAACACCTGATTTCTCAATGGAGACTTTGAAAGCCAGAAGGACCTGGAAAGATATAATGCAGACACTAAGAGACCATGGATGCCAGCCTAGACTAATATACCCAGCAAAACTTTCAATCATCATAGATGGAGTGAACAAGTCCTTCCAAGACAAAAACAGATTTAAACAATACTTATCCACAAACCCAGCCCTACAGAAAGCACTAGAAGGAAAATTCCAACCTAAGGAAGGCAGATACACCCATGAAAACACAGGCAATAGATAACACCACAGCAGTAAACACCAAAGAAGAGAAGTACACACACACTACCACCAAAAAATAAAAATAACAACAGGAACGAACAATCACTGGTCATTAATATCCCTTAATATCAATGGACTTAATTCACCTATAAAAAGACACAGACTAACAGAATGGATACGAAAATAGGACCCATCTTTCTGCTGCATACAAGAAACACACCTCAAATTCAAAGACAGACACCTCCTAAGAATAAAAGGCTGGGAAAAGACTTTCCAATCAAATGGTCTTAAGAAGCAAGCTGGTGTAGCCATCCTAATATCCAGCAAAATAGACTTCAAACTAAAATCAATCAAAAGAGATGATGAAGGACATTACATACTCATCGCAGGAAAGATCCACCAAGATGAAGTCTCAATTCTGAACATTTATGCCCCAAACACAAGGGCACCCACATATGTAAAAGAAACATTACTAAAGCTTAAATCACATATAAACCCCCACACATTAATAGTGGGAGACTTCAACACCCCACTTTCACCTCTGGACAGATCGGCCAAATTGAAACTTAACAGAGACATAATGGACTTAACTGATGTTATGGCTCAAATGGACTTAATTGGTATCTACAGAACATTCCACCCAAACAAAAAAGAATATACCTTCTTCTCAGCACCCCATGGAACCTTCTCTAAAATCGATCACATACTTGGCCACAAAGCAAATCTCAACAGATATAAAACAATTGGAATAACTTCCTGTGTTATGTTGGACCACCATGGTTTAAAGTTAGATTTCAACAACAGAAAAAACCACAGAAATCCTACAATCTCATGGAAACTGAATAATGCTCAACTGAATCACCAATGGATTAAGGAAGAAATAAAGAAAGAAATTAAAGACTTCCTAGAGATCAATGAAAATGAATACACCACATACCCAAACTTATGGGACACTATGAAAGCAGTGCTAAAAGGGGAATTCATAGCACTAAATGCCCACATAAAGAAACTGGAGAAATCTCACCCTAGTGACTTGACAGCACACCTGAAAGCCCTTGAACAGGAAGAAACAAATTCTCCCAGGAGACAAGAACTTTAAGTCCCTGAAAAAAGAAATTGAAGAAGATGTCAGAAAATGGAAAGATCTCCCATGCTCATGGATAGGCAGGATTAACATAGTAAAAATGGCAATCTTACCAAAAGCAATCTACAGATTCAACGCAATTCCCATCAAATTACCAACACAATTCTTCACAGATCTGGAAACAATAATTAATACTCAACTTCATATGGAAAAACAAAAAAGCCAGGATAGCCAAAAGAATCCTGTACAATAAAACAACCTCTGGAGGCATCTCAATCCCCGACCTCAAGTTCTACTATAGAGCTACTGTAATAAAAAACAGCTTGGTACTGGCATAAAAACCGACATGTGGACCAATGGAATAGAATTGAAGAACCTGACATTAACCTGCACACCTATGAACATATAATTTTTGACAAAGAAGCCAAAAATGTACAATGGAAAAAAGAAAGCATATTCAACAAATGGTGCTGGCATAACTGGATATCAATGTGTAGAAGGCTGCAAATAGATCCATATCTGTCACCATGCACAAAACTTAAGTCCAAGTGGATCAAAGACCTCAACATAAATCCAGCTACTCTGAACCTGATAGAAGAGAAAGTAGGAAGTACTCTTGAACACACTGGCACCGGAGAGCACTTTCTAAATATAACACCAGTAGCACAGACACTGAGAGAAACAATCAATCAATAGGACCTGTTGAAACTGAGAAGCTTTTATAGAGCAAAGGACACGGTCAACAAGACAAAGCGACAGCCTACAGAATGGGAAAAGATCTTCACCAACCCCACATCTGACAGAGGGCTGATATCCAGAATATATAAAGAACTCAAGAAATTAGACATCAAAATGCCCAACAGTCCAATTAAGAAATGGGCTATAGAACTAAATAGAGAATCTCCACAGAGGAAGTTCAAATGGCTGAAAGACATTTAAGGAATTGCTCAACATCCCTAATTATCCGGGAAATGCAAATCAAAACGACTCTAAGATACCACCTTACACCTGTCAGAATGGCTAAGATCAAAAACACAGAAGACAGCTTATGCTGGAGAGGATGTGGAGCAAGGGGAACTCTCCTCCACTGCTGGTGGGAATGCAAGCTTGTACAGCCACTTTGGACATCAATATGGCACTTCCTTAGAAAATTGGGAATCCATCTCCCCCAAGACCCAGCTGTAGCACTCTTGGGCATATACCCAAGGAATGCTCAATCATACCACAAGGGCATTTGCTCAGCTATGTTCATATCAGCTTTGTTTGCAATAGCCAGAACCTGGAAACAACCTAGATGCCCTTCAAATGAAGAATGGATAAAGAAAATATGGTACATATACACAATGGAGTACTACTCAGCAGAGAAAAACAATGACATCATGAGGTTTGCAGGCAAATGGATGGATCTAGAAAAAATCATCCTGAGTGAGGTAACCCAGACTCAGAAGGACAAACATGGTATGTACTCTCTCATAGGAGGATACTAGATGTAAAACAAAGATGACTAGACTGCTACACAACTCCAGGGAGGCTACCTAGAAAACGGGACCCTAGGAAAGACACAGGGATCACCCAATCACAGAGAAATGGATGAAATCTACATGAACAACCTGGACAACAGTGGGAGTAATGAAGGGCAAGATTTGAGGGAAAGAAAGCTTAGGGGAGCAGGAGATCCCAGCTGGATCAAGAACAGAAAGGGAGAACGAGGAATAACAGACCATGATAAATGAAGACCACATGAGAACAGGAATAGGCAGAGTGCTCGAGAGGTCCCCAGAAATCCACAGTGATATATCCTCTGTAGACTGCTGGCAATGGTCGAGAGAAAGCCTGATCCTGACCTAGTCTGGTGATCAGATGACTAAACACCCTACCAGTCGAGCAGGAACTCCCATCCAATAACTGATGGAAGTGGATGCAGAGATCCTTAGCCAGGCCCCAGGTGGAGCTCCAGGTATCCAACTGTCGAGAAAGAGGAGGGACTGCAAGAGCATGAATTGTTGAATCCAAGATTGCAAAAAGCACAGGGACAAATAGCCAATCGAATGGAAGCACATGAATTATGAACCAATGGCTAAGGAGCCCCCAGCTAGATCAGGCCCTCTGGATAAGTGAGACAACTGAATAGCTTGATCTGTTTGGGAGGCACCCAGTCTGTGGGACTAGGACCTGTCCTTAGTGCATGAGCTGGCTGTGTGGAACTTTAGGCTTACACAGGGACACCTTGCTCAGTCTGGAAGGAGGGGACAGGACCTGCCTGTACTGAATCCACAAGGTTTAAATGAATCCCCAGGGGTGTCTTGGTCCTGGAGGACATGGGAATGGAGGGGAGGGGCTGGGGGGGAGGTAGGGGTGGAGTCGGGAGGGGGAAGGACAGGGGAACCCATGGCTGATGTATAAAATTAAAACACATAATAATAAAAAAATAAATAAAATATAAATGAAAAGCAAGTTGTAACAGAATGTGGTAAACCAAAAGTGATTTGGTTGATCAAACGTGCTGGGAATGATGACTTTTTGGGGGAATGTTGAGCATATCAAATTTAGATGGCAAAGGACATAGAAAGCTGCACACAGAATTTAAATCGTTATTCTTATAGTACTTTGAATAAAGTACTGTTAAAGGTAGGGCAAACAGTGGAGGAAGTGGTCAAAGTATTTCAGGGGAATGAAAAAAGAGGTCATTTGTTATTTTGCCCATGTCCTCAAGAAATTGTGTAAAGCAGAATTTTAAAAAAAAATGGGGCTGATTTCTTAGATGAAATATTGACTCTTTTGGATAGCTATTACTTATGATTCATTCAGTACTGCATTAAAAAATCAAGAAATGGATTATAAACAATTGAGAAGTCTATGGGTTGCAGAGAAAATAGCACTATTAACTTTCAGAAGGTAGTCAGATGCTGAACAGAGTCAGCAATTTTCAAGGAGATTATCGCGATAAAAAAGAAGGCACTTATTCTCTACATTGGAAGCCTAGCAAGGTGCCCTAAGGGTAAGAATCCATCCTTCTGTGACCTCAGTTAATGGATGGAATAGGAAAAGTGATTCCCAATCCCAGGAAGCAACTTTATTCAAAGCCTGCCACAACTTGGTTTCAAGCATGGAATGGGATATCATAACTTAGAAGCCAAACTTAAGGGAATCATTGATATTGAACTGCTCTGGAAATCACAATGATACAAAATTTAAGATTATACAGTCTTAGTCTGCATTTTTATGTCAGCTCTGTTGTAGGCATCTGTGTTTGGTATGGTAAGAGCTCCAGTGAGGAGACTATCTAAGTTCATTGCATGGTATTATGAGGATGAAGCTTCGTTTGCAATTTAAGACCACAACATGTTGAGATACTTAAGTGATGAGACACCTTCCAAGGAGAGCTGCATATATAGAATTGAAGTAACCAAAGAGAGAGATGTATGGGAAGCTTTAGGAAGAGAACCATCTAAGCCTTTTGAAAATGAAACTCCATGTCACTGACACAGAACTACCAGATTCAGTGGTTGCTCTGCTGGGTTTCACTTTTCCCTTTGTCTTTCCTCCCTAAGTCTCAGTTCCTGTCATTTGAAATGAGAAAGGGGTTTCTGTGCCATTTATATGTTGGAAAGATTTAAATTCTTTTCAAATTGTGTAAGATGACACAGTCAAGAATTTGTCTTGAGTGTCAAAATCCACTTTGGACATTTGAACTGTGTAGGGGCTGTTGCAGACCATGAGGATCATTGAAGTGACTTAAATGCATTTTCTGCATGGATGACCATGAGCCTATAGTGACCTGGGTCAGAATCTAGTCAACTGAATGAAAAGCTCCAAAATAGGATGAGGTATTTGAACATGTGTCTCTCCATGACAGCTTTCTTTGGAGTGCTTGTAGAACCTGAAGTAGGAGTTACCTCTCTGGATGAAATTTCTCATTGGGGGGTATGTCTGTATAGCCTCAACTCATTTTTTTCTATGTTTCCACTGTTGTGTTTGAAATGAATCAGCCAGCTTCCTCCTTGTGCTGTCACAAGTCCACCAACATTATAGATGGTATTACTAAATCACATAATATACAATTTTATAAATTGGTATTCAATGCTAAGCCATTTTGCTAGCCTGATTTTTCTTTTAAATTTTGATGTTTTTGTTTTTGTTTCTGATGACAAACTTTGTCTGTGTAGGCCTAACTTCTGTAAACATAGTGCTGTAGACCAAGCTGGCCTTGAACTCAGAGATTCACCAGACTCTTGCTACCACATGCTGAGATTAAATGTTGTCCAACATTTGTGGGTTTTTTATATATATATTATTGGGTGATGGGCCTAGAGTATAAATTTTTGTACATGTCAAGCATATGCCATTTTTCTGAGCTTTACACACTGCTTGAATTTTGAAATTTGGCAGCAGATATCATTCTCTTTTCCAGGATGGCAGTATTGATGACAGTAATAGTGCCTAGAAATTCTGAGTAATTAAATTACAGGTGTGTGACTTTCTTTCTGCTTGTTTTATTTTTCAATAAATATTCTTTTGCCTCTATACATGGAAATGCAACACACATACAACTGGCCCTCACAGTACTCAAAAGAGGGTCTTAGAATCCCTGAGTTTATAATAACAAACAGTTGTGGGAGCTCCCATGTAAGTACTGGCAATTGAACCCATTTATATGCAACACTAGCACCAGCTCTTAACTTCTGACTCATCTGTCCTGTCCAGTGTTGATTATTTATAATCAACAGTGATATTACTTGTGCTATCATCTGGCTTTGGACTGTTTAAATAAAAAGTTCCTTTTAGTAAGACTTCTTAAAGTACAGTTTACACTGGGTTCTAGAAGATGAATACAGAACTGAAGTGAATACCTAACTCTCTGTAGCAACTTCAGTTAAAAAAAAAAAGTCTCTGAGCGTATCCTGTGTTTTTTGTACATTTGATTGATGTTTGCAGTACAAACAGACAGGTTCTTAATATTTACTTTTTGCTGTCCTGGAACTGATTGCATAGACTAGGCTAGCCTTCAACACAGAAGCACACATACCTGCCTTTGCCCTCAGAGCTCTGGGATTAAAGCCATTTAACCCAGCTTACCCATCTTTTCTGTAGTTAGTAATTTTTCATACAATTTATTTGATGTGTACTCAATGCTGTTGGTGTGTTTGCTTGTCTCTATGTCTGTTAATAGGCAAATCAGTTTCATTTTAAAATAAATTGATGATGATATTGTAATTTCTGAGTTATAGAATAAGGGTGGGAAGCACCAGAATTATATGACTATATTTTCAAAGAACCATGCATTTACAATGTTGTCAGCATCATGCTTTTTGTTTTATACATATGTATGGCATACTTATGTACAGCATATTTTAGGATGCTGTGACCTATAATGATGTGCACATCAACTTCACTCAGGAGGAGTGGGCATTGCTGGATCTTTCACAGAAGAATCTCTACAAAGATGTGATGCTGGAGACATATATGAACCTCACTGCTATAGGTAAATTTTCATTCACATTTTAATTTAAGGCAACAACTGGTTTTTGGTTATTGATGCTCTTCTGGAATTCTGATTGGGAATGGGGCAGAATGAGGTAACTAAATCAGAAAATATTCCAAGGATCACTGAAGATAGTAAATCAAGTTTTGCACAAATTCCTGTAATATTTTATACATTTCCTCAGTTGGGAAAATCTTGAAGCTGAAGACCATTGTCAAAGTTCTCAAAGGTAATTTTTATGTGAAAACTGATACAAAGGTGCCTCAGGATATATTTTTTTAAAGATTTATTTATTTGCTATGTATACAGAAGGCGTCAGATCTCATTACAGATGGTTGTGAGCCACCATGTAGTTGCTGGGAATTGAACTCAGGACCTCTGGAAGTTCAGTCAGTGCTCTTAACCTCTGAGCCATCTCTCCAGCCCCAGAATACACTTTTTTTTTTCTTTTTTGGATTCTCAAGACAGGGTTTCTCTGGGTAGCTTTGTGTCTTTCCTGGATCTCACTCTGTAGACCAGGCTGACCTCAAACTCAGAAAGATCTGCCTGCCTCTGCCTCCCAAGTGCTGGGATTAAATGTGTGTGACACCACTGCCTGGCTTGGATATATCTTAATGTATCTGGAAGTTTTAAAGAAATGGAACAGAGTAAATAATCATAGCTTAAGTTGCATTCATGATCTTTAAATGCTCACAATCCATATATGTCAAAGGCAGGTAAATGCATTGTGTTGGGAGGTTATTCATTTTAGAAGAAAGACAAGCAATCAAAACCTTAACAGATATCAGCATTTGAATCATAGTTCTATCAGAGCTATGCTGTGTTATTGCCCATCCATTTAGTTTCATATCACTCTTATTACCAAAGGTATACACATTAAATATGTGATAAGTGTATTCCAAAACCTTCTAATAATCAAATACTCCATATCAAATCTAGTATTACTCTCTGGGTTTTTTTACACTGTTAAGTTTAGTGAGATGAGTCATAAAAGTAAAGGTTTAAGGGGGGATTGTTGTAAGAAACCTTAAACCCTATACAGTATGTCTATGAGGGACAAAAATTCAAGCTGTTTGGAGCTAATGTAGAAACTACCTGTTATTCTTCATTTACTAGGTATATCATATGTCATTCTGGAAACAAGCCATATGAACATAGGGATATGGAAAGAAGTAATGTATCCCTCTCCATCTCAAAACAATTAAAAGTTATGTAGTAGTGTCATATTGAGTAGACTTACTAAACATTATTCAAGTTTATACCTAATTGGTTTTCTAGCATAATTGGGAATACATCAACAAACAAACTGAAGAAAAGGCCTATGAGTAGTGGGAATATCTAAAACTTCTCTATCCTGGTTCATGTTGCAAATGTGGTAGGATTCATGGTATAGGAAAATGTATTAATGAAATTAAAACTGGGGTAAAGGTCTGAATTCTTCTAATTCTTTTCATATAAATGAAAATTTTCATTGAGGAAAAAAAAATGCCATACATGTGATCCATGTAATAATGGCTCTAAACATCACAGGCATCTTAAAAAGTGCAAAATAATCCTTAATGAAGGGGAACAACATAAATGTAACCAAAGTGATAAAAACTTATGATCTAATTTCTCTTTAATTATACACCAAAATGTAAAATTAATTCATACAGAAATAAAGACGTAAAAGTGTAATGAATATGATAGAGCTGTTACATTTTCAAATTATCTTTGCAGGCATGAAGAAAGTCAAATTGGAGAGAAACCCTATGAATGTAATCAATGTGGTAAAGTCTTTCATCATCATAGTTCTCTTCATTTGCAAAAAAAGAAGACATAGTGGAGAGAAACTCTATGAATGTAATCAGTGTGGGAAAGCCTTTGCACAGCACAGTACATTTCAAATGCTTGAAAGTACACATACTGGAAAGAAACTCTATGAATGTAATGAATGTGGTAAAGCCTTTGCCCAACATAGTCATGTTAAAACAAATGAAAGAACACATACTGGATAAAAACCCTATGAATGTAATCTGTGCAGTAAAGCCTTTGTATATCACAATTATCTTCAAATACATAAAAGGATACATACAGGAGAGAAACACTATAAATGTAACCAATGTAGTAAAGCACAACACGGTCAGCTTCAAAGCCATAAAAGAACACATACTGGAGAGAAACCATATAAATGTAATCAGTATGGTAAAGCCTTTGTTCATCACAGTGGTCTTCAAATACATAAAAGGAGACATACAGGAGAGAAACCTTATGAATGTAACCAATATGGTAAAGCCTTTCCTTGTAACAGTGATCTTAAAGTGCATAAAAGAACACATACTGGAGAGAAACCCTTTGAATGTAAACAGTGTGGTAAAGCCTTTGCCCAACACAATGTTCTTCAAATGCATGGAAAGAACACATATAGGAGAGAAACCATATAAATGTAATCAGTGTAGTGAAGCCTTTGCACATCATAGTAATCTTCACAGGCATAAAAAACCACATACCTGAGAGAAACCATGTAAATGTAATCAATGTAGTAAAGCCTTTGCAGATAACAGTCATCTTCAAAGGCATAAAAGAACACATACTGTAATAAAACCCTACAAATGTAATCAGTGTGGTAAAGAATTCAAATGCCACAGTAAACTTATAATGCATAAAAGAACACATACTGGAGAAGAACCCTACAAGAGCAATGCTATTTGTGTCTAATTGCTGTCTTAAAGCCTGTGAATATAACATTAGTTTTTGCAGATCTAAAAAAATAATAATACTAAAGGAAATGTTATTATAAAGGTTTGGTAAAATCTTTAGCCAACACACTTACGTTCAGTACACAAGATTTCTTGAGAGAAAAATCTCACAGGTGTCAAAAATATGATGTCCCTCTGTATTTGGTTTATACCTGCAAATTCATATGGAAAAAAAGATTTTGGATTTAAAGGATATGGTAACTCATTTAGATTTCATACCTCAATAACATGAAATAATGAATCAAGGTGTAAAGTTTTATGAATGTGTATGAATTCATTTATGGTGCTGTGATTTAACATCTTGGCAATGTGAACATATGAAAGTGTTTAACTAGCTCTTAGTTCTGGACAGATACAGGGTCAGCATGAAAGTGATGTGGAAACAAGTGTCATACATGGCAGCCAAAATAGGAAACTGAAAATCCACATCTTTAATCTGCAACATAAAGTTTAAATGGGAAATGGCAATCTCTCAGACCAACCTTCTGTGACATATTTCTTCCAGCAGGGCAGCATTTTCTAAATATTCCCAAATAATACCACAGACTGAAAATGATTAATTTCTCTGATGTCAAATCCTACATGCTTGTTTTCTGTTACGCAAACCAATACATGATATAGAGAAACTCTGTAAGCCTTTAGATTCCTCAATACCTTTGGGGCTAGAATTATAGGAGAAAAACATGAGCGAAAATTAGTTTAAGATGTGTTTTAATTTGAATTATGTGATATCTGTCTGTACTTGTGTATGTGTATTCTAGATTCCAAGAAGATTAGACTTTTGTAACTTCTTGTTGTGGGAATTACTGCAAATTGTTAAAACCCTGACTTTGTTCCTGGGAATGAGCTTGTATTGAGAGACTGGCCATGTCTCTAGCCCTGTAAATACTTTAGAGCTTTTTTTTTTAAAAGTTGTCATATTGATTTTAGGAAATAGGGTAAAACTCATATAAGAGAAAAATTCTATTCATGTAAACATTTGGTAAATATTTTAGACATCCCAGTTGTCTTCAGATTCAAGAAAAATAAAATTACAACTTTTTTTTTTCATTTCCTTGAAGTAAATTATTATACATGTTCACTAAAGGCTGATGTAAAGATTACATTATGGCTTCTATTTTGCAACATTTGAGGTATGTATTAACATGGCTGTATGTATGGTGATTTTATTTTGTGGAGTATATTTTGTGATTGTTATATTTCTGCTGTGGATTTTGTTCATGTTCTATGGTGCTTCCACTTAATGAGTGGTGATTTTTCAGCTGCAATGTATAGAATAACGGTTATCACATAAGTGCTGTATTTGTATTTAAATATAAGGCAGAATGTGACCATAAATTTCAAGTAAGGATGTTTGTGAAATTGTGGTGGGTTTTTGTTTCTGGTTTTATTTTTCATAGTTTTTTGTTTGTTTGTTTGTTTGTTTTTTGTGTTGTTTTTTTTATAAATTCCCTTGAAATGCTCTTTGTTATCTAGCCTTACTTGAATGTCAGTAATTAGTCAAGGATATGTTTGTACTCATAATCCTCATCCTTCAGTCTCCTAAGTACAAGTCTAAGCATAGATAATGCATTCCCAGCATTTTCTGTTTTGTCAAAACATGTTAATGATACAATACTTAATAGAGAATATAAAATTAAATACCAAATGTGTGTATGCAAAGAAACATTTTATTATATGTATTTTCTTGTCATTGAGGTTTCCTTTGCATTTTTCTCAAGTATTGGTTTATTTTCTTCTATGTAGAGCACTTTCTTCTTTAGATCAGGCTTTTCTTACACAATGTAATTGAGAATTGCTCTGATCCTTTAATCCTGACTGTGCTGGTGATGGCTGTGAAGATAGTCCTGCCATTTCTTCTAGTCTGGGTCTTAACTGGTCAGTGAGAGATAAAAATAAACCAGTGAATAAGTGTCTTCCATACTCTGGCATCTCTGAAAACTTACAAGTGAAGAGGGACCAATGCAATTATTGAGTTCACAGAATAATTTTAATCATATTTAGACACAGAAAAAAAAAAGGTGAGCTAGAAAGTGAGTGAAAGCTTTCTTGCTCTGACAGTAGATGCCATTAACAATGAGTGCTTAAGTAATATATGTTAGATGATCAATAAGTGTTCTGACTGTGCACAGACCAGGCAATCAAAGAATCTGTTTAATGAACTAAACTTTTATAAAACCGTATAAGTGTAATTACTCTAGCTGAACCAAAATATATATATATATCACTCCTGAATATAATGGAGTGATCCAGACTAACAACACTGTTATTTCCCAGGTTTAAGATGTTCAGCCCTTAGAGAAAAGGTATGAGTGATGCTAGTTGTGCTCTAATTCAAATCTTTAGTCTCTGGAGCACATGGCCATAAAGCCTGTTTCAATTTCTTAAAGTACATTTGGGGATCATCATTACATAATCTCCACCATCTATTTCCTGCCACTAAGCCCAAGTGTGTCAGGTATTCCAGGCTGGACCTTGCTGGCTCAGTGTGAAGGCAAAAGAAACAAGGCAATGAATGTTTTAGTTCAGCCCAGGGTTTTTAATGTGGAATGGCATTGCAGAGGTGCTTGTGTGAGAATGGGGATTTCTGTTGACATATTATAAACAGTGATGTTCACAGTGCAGAAAAGAAGGGGTGGAAAGGAGCCACAAAAATTTCCAATTTTCTCTGTAGTTTGGGTTGCAATTGCACAATCAAGTAATCAATTATGGGTGTTTAATAAGTGTTCTGAGTGGCCATCTCTTGGACTCCACAGACTAGGTTTCTTGGCTAGGAGATTGACATATCCCCACGAAAACGTTAGTGCTATAACTAAGACTATGATACAGTTCTCCTGACCAAGGGCCCTTTTAACAGGACTTCATTACTAACTTTAACTTTCCTCCTTCCTAAGGCATGTAGAATCACTTAGCATCAGAGATCAGAGCTCCCCAAGCACTTTTGGCATCTTTGGCCTCTGTAAAGGATGAAATCCTCAGAGTCCCAGTGACACTTCTGGCTGTTAGTTAAGAACACAACTGCTTACTCTTCTTGGTGATTCCTTTTTATACTAAATTGCCTAGTTGATTTTTACATCTAGTTCTTATCAGAACCCCCTCTGAAGGTTTAATCCTAACTGCCATTATGGGATGGGGGCAGTGACTATTCTGTTTTCTTCCAACTGAATTTGAGTGGCCAGGTAGAAGTATTGGGATACCCTTCCAGAGGGCCACTTGTCAAGACCAAACTCTCAATTGTAGATAGGAAAGAAATTCCTTTACTGGTGTTTCTCTAACATGCTGCTCAAGGGACCATTGCAGGGTCACAACCAATATTAAGTCCTGCTGTGCCATGAAGGCATCATAATTCTACCACAGTTGCAGCTCCAGATTTCTGAAAAGGAGTTTTGAATTAAGGACTCCTATATTGGTAGAGGTGGATTTGAACCCGGTCTGTAGACCCACAGGGCATTGCTCTTCTTATCCTCCTTACTAACCTTCTTAAATTCTTTCATTACAGTCCTGTAACACCACAGAGTTCTATAACTAACAGTTTGAGTCACACAGTGGGATGTCCATTGCAGCAACAGCAAAAAAAATTTGTGTTTGCCACATGGCTTCTCCTTCAGATCAGAAAAGTAGGAACACTATACTGTGTACATGACAGGGGGGAAAACAGACTAGAAAATACCTGGGTCAGAGGATGATGATTAAGGCAGTGAATTTCAGGGCTCTCCTTTACAAACAAGGACTGGTGGGGCATGGTGAGTGACTTTCTCTTTACTTTCCTATACATATTAATTTTCTCCATGTGAATAAAGACAGACAGAACTGGTGGGGTATCCAACTTTAGGGAGGATAGATAGAACTACTAAGTATTCAGTTTCCAATTAGAGAACTCTCATGTAATTACATTTGCATTCATGGTTGACATACTTATATCAGCTGAGAGGTTTGAGACACAGTCCATTGACTGTAACTCCATGTGTCACCTTACAGTATTCATTGGCTAACACTTTACATTGCACAAAGTTATACAGTCTCATGTTAATGGTATTACTGAGAAGCACCTACTGATCTTCAAAGTCAGTACAGTTAAATGTTCTTCCAATTATGTTTATTATTTATTAAGGCAATTATTGGTATCATTTAAAAAATTATTTTCTCTAAATGTATTACTTCTATTTTTTTCTATTTTTCAATGTTACCTGGTTTAAGAACTTCATTCCATTTTTCTTAAGTAACGATTGTTTATTTATTCATTTATTTATTTATATCAGTTTAGAGCACTGGTTCTCAACATTTGGCATCATGACTCCCTTTTGGGGATTAAATGATCCTATCACAGAACTGGCCTAAAGACACCAGAAAGCTAAGCTATTTATATTACAATTTGTAAGAGGTACAACAATGTAGTTATCAGGTAGCATTGAAAATAATTTTATAGATAAGTGGGACACCAAATCATGAGGTATTAAAAGGTCAGAGCATTAGAAAGGTTGCGAACCACTGATTTAGATCAGTGTCTCTTGTAGCTCACGCTTGCCTCACACCATAAAATTGAGAATTCCTTTGAACATCTAATCCTGCTTGTGCTGCCCAGTGCTGAAAAGACAGTCCTGAAACTCCTTGCATGGCTGCACCCTGACTGGTTTGTGAGAAGAAAAAATAGACCACTGAACAAGTATCCTACAAATAATCCATGTTTTATAGTGAATTTACAGATGAAGTGGGACTTTGTTAGAATTGAGTTTACTTCCCAGCATTAAAGCAGGTGTAGTCACAGCAGAGAAAGGGATGGGCAAGAAAGAGCATGAAAGCTTTTCTGCTGTGACAGTAATTGATATTAAAAATGCAGGGCTATACGGAGGGTCTGATCTGTTGGTCCACCAGCCTGAGGACCTGAGTTTGAACCCCCAGCACCAAACAAAAACAAAACAAAACATGGAAAACAATGGGATCCCCAAACCCAGGAAAGGAATAAGAGGCAATAAAAAATCCTGCGAGATGGT